>NC_064408.1:88717500-88735000 GCF_023375975.1 Astyanax mexicanus | reverse complement strand
GGCCATTTTGAAAAATGTTAAATTTTTACACATTTTTCACGAACTCATTCGAACTCCTCCTAGAGTCTTTGTCAGATTACAACTAAATGGTCTGTGGATAGTCTCCAGACATACGTGGTGCTAAATTGCGAAGGAATAGTCGATAGCTGAAACGATGACGTAATGGCGGGCAGTTGATTTAATACAGACACAACACTAAACCAAATAGAAACATTAGCATGGTCAGAACACAGCTGCTTGGAAATTCATGAAACTTGGCAAAAACATAAAAGACATCATTACACACGTTTTCAGTGTTGATATGATTGACTCCGCCCAACAGGAAGTCGGCCATTTTGAAAAACGTGCATTTTACACACATTTTTTGCATACTTTGTCGAACTCCTCCTAGGGAATTTGTTGAATACTCTTGATATTTGTCAGCAATAAACTACTACCATCCCTGATGATAAATTGCGAAGGAATAGTCGATATCTTAAACGAGGACGAAATGGTGGACAGTTGAATTGCTTGAGATACCCCATTAAAATAGGAAGTAAATACATTCTGGTGTTAGTAGGTGTTTGAGGAGGTTAAACAGGTTGAACACTCACGAAACTTTACAGGCCTGCTTGATTTAAGCGGTCCTTTGATTAAAAATTTAAATTTCATATATACATATTTCATTGGCTCTATAGCGCCACCTAGGTTTCAATGCATATTTGACATTACGGAAATGCTCAAAAACTCTTGAAAACTGTCAGATTCCATAAGATCTAAAAACACTTTACAAATATTGTGATAATTTTTTCATGTGTAGCTAGCGGACTCTATAGCGCCCCCTAATTCATTCGTTTAATAAATTAGCTGTGGATGTGTCACAATTTGTCTAATCTTCTCAAATTTTGGTAGGAGCGTAGATACTATGACTCTGCACATATTTGCAATTGGTTTGTATTAGCTCCGCCCAACAGGAAGTCGGCCATATTGGATTTTGTCATTTTTTTTACACTTTTTTTCACAAACTCATTTAAACTGCTCCTAAAGTCTTTGTCAGATTACCTCTAAAGTAGCTGAGAATGAACATCAGACACAGTTGATGAAAATTGCCAAAGGAATAGTTGATCGCTAAAACGGTGACGTAATGGCGAGCAATTGATTGACTAGAGACGCAACACTAAACCAAAGTGAAACCATGACACAGTCAGAACACAGTTGATTAAAAATTCATGAAACTTGGCAAAAACACAAGAGACATCATTAGACACGTTTTCAGTATTGGTAGGACTGACTCCGCCCAACAGGAAGTCGGCCATTTTGAAATATCTGAATTTTACATACATTTTTTGCGTATGTTGTCAAACTACTCCTAGAAATTTTGTTGAATTCTCTTGGTATTTGGTAAAAATAAACATTGAACATATCTGATGATAAATTGTGAAGAAATAGTCGATATCTTAAACGAGAAGGGAATGGTGGACGGTTGAATGTTTGAGATGCCACATCAAAACTGGAGGTTGACACATAGGTAATGCTAGGAGTTTTGAGGACGTTATAAGAGAGAAAAGCTCACAAACTTTGACCGGCCTGCTTATCTGAGGCTGTTGTTTGATCTAGAATTAGAATTTCAAATATATGTGTTTTAACAGCTCTATAGCGCCACCTGTATTTTAAATGGGTATTTCACATTTTTGGCAGGATAGAAAACTCTTGAAAATTACCACACTTAATAAGACCTCAAAATTACTTTCACCGGTTTCTCGGTTTGGCCCGGTACGATTTGCGCTGTTGTGCGAGGGCCCTACGTCCCCCTGTGACAGGGGGACAACTCGTTATTAGGGCCCGAGCACCGAAGGCGCAGGCGAAGCCTGCACCGGAGGTGCAAAGCCCTATTGTTTTTGGTCCGTTTATTAGGGCCCGAGCACCGAAGGCGCAGGCGAAGCCTGCACCGGAGGTGCAAAGCCCTATTGTTTTTGGAATGTTTATTATTATTATTATTATTATTATTTTTATTTACAAACTTCGCGCCCATTTTTGAGGCCTTTCCGATACTCGAAAACTCATGCATTTTGGCACAGACATCAAAACCCGTGAAAAATTTTAAATTCCATGGTTCATGGGTTTGGACGTGGTTCAGGAGCTCTATAGCGCCCCCAAACGTTGCCAGTGGCCGGGATGAAGTTTGACCAATATGCACCAACTTTGGTAAACTCATTGACCTCCTCATGCAGAACAATTATCACTCGGTTTTATCAGACTCCGCTCAACAGGAAGTCTGCCATTTTGACAGGAAGTCGCAAAATAAAAAGTTTCCCGTGCTGGTTTGGAGGGGTTATGATGTTCAAAAACTCATAAAACTTGACAGGCCTATCTGGCTTAGGCCGTACTTTGAGAATTAATTCGAATTTTGTAAATTCATCTTTAACCAGCTCTCTAGCGCCACCTTTTTTACATCACATTTATGGAAAGCACTCAGCCTCTTGATAATTGGCAGATTCAATAAGGCCTCAAAATTATTTAGAAACGTTTTGTCATTTTTTTTGTGTGTAGCTAAATGACTCTACAGCGCCCCCTATTTATTTTAGCTAATTAATTAACTGTGGCCTTCTCAAAAATTCTCCAATATTCATGATATTTGGTAGAAACATAGACAACATGATCCCGCACATATTACCAATAGGCATGCATTTGCTCCGCCCAACAGGAAGTCGGCCATATTGGAATTTGTGACATTTTTACACATTTTTCACATACTCATTCGAACTCCTCCTAGAGTCTTTGTCAGATTACCTCAAAATTGGGCGTGGATAGGCTCCAGACATAAATGGAGATAAATTGCGAAGGAATAGTCAATAGCTGAAACGGTGTCGTAACGGCGGGCAATTGATTAACTAGAGACGCAACACTAAACCAAAGTGAAACCATGACACGGTCAGAACACAGATGATTGGAAATTCCTGAAATTTGGCGAAAACACAAGAGACATCATTAGACACGTTTGCCGTATTGGTAGGACTGACTCCACCCAACAGGAAGTCGGCCATTTTGAAATATGTGCATTTTACACACATTTTTTGCATACTTTGTCGAACTCCTCCTAGGGAATTTGTTGAATACTCTTGATATTTGTCAACAATAAACTACTTACACACCTGATGATAAATTGCGAAGGAATAGTCGATATCTTAAACGGGGACGAAATGGCAGACAGTTGAATTGCTTGAGATACCCCATTAAAACAGGAAGTGAATACATTCTTGTGTTGGTAGGTGTTTGAGGAGGTTAAAATGGATGAAAACTCACAAAACTTTACAGGCCTGCTTGTTTTACGTGGTCCTTTGGTCTGAAATTGAAATTTCATATATACGCATTTCATTGGCTCTATAGCGCCACCTAGGTTTCAATGAATATTTGACATTACGGGAATAATCAAAAACGCTTGAAAATTGTCAGATTGCATAGGACCTAAAAACACATTACAAATATTGTGATAATTTTTTCATGTGTAGCTAGCTGACTCTACAGCGCCCCCTAATTTGTTCAGTTAATAAATTAGCTCTGGATGTGTCAAAATTGGTCTAATGTTCTCCAATTTTGGTAGGAATGTAGATACTGTGACCCTGCACATATTTGCAATTGGCTTGTATTAGCTCTGCCCAACAGGAAGTCGGCCATATTGGAATTTGTAAGATTTTTACACTTTTTTCACAAACTCATTTAAACTGCTCCTAAAGTCTTTGTCAGATTACCTCTTATTTCACTGTAAATGAACAACAGACATATTTGATGAAAACTGCCAAAGGATTAGTTGATCGCTAAAACAGTGACGTAATGGCGGGCAATTGATTGACTAGAGACGCAACACTAAACCAAAGTGAAACCATGACACGGTCAGAACACAGATGATTGAAAATTCCTGAAACTTGGCAAAAACACAAGAGACATCATTACACACGTTTTCAGTATTGGTAGGACTGACTCCGCCCAACAGGAAGTCTGCCATTTTGAAATATCTGCATTTTACATACATTTTTTGCGTATGTTGTCAAACTACTCCTAGAAATTTTGTTGAATTCTCTTGGTATTTGGTAAAAATAAACACTGAACATATCTGATGACAAATTGTGAAGGAATAGTCGATATCTTAAACGAGGACGAAATGACGGACGTTTGAATTTTTGAGATGCCACCTCAAAACAGGACGTTGACACCTAGGTAATGCAAGGTGTTTTGAGGAGGTTATAACTGAGGAAAACTCACAAAATTTGACCGGCCTGCTTATCTGAGGCGGTTCTTTGATCTAGAATTAAAAATTCAAATACATGTGTTTTCACAGCTCTATAGCGCCACTTATATTTTAAATGAATATTTGACATTTTTGGTAGAATAGAAAACTCTTGAAAATTGGCACACTCAATGAGACCTCAAAATTACTTTCACCGTTTTCTCGGTTTGGCCCGGTACGATTTGCGCTGGTGTGCGAGGGCCCTACGTCCCCCTGTGACAGGGGGACAACTCGTTATTATTATTAGGGCCCGAGCACCGAAGGCGCAGGCGAAGCCTGCACCGGAGGTGCAAAGCCCTATTGTTTTTGGTCCGTTTATTATTATTATTATTAGGGCCCGAGCACCGAAGGCGCAGGCGAAGCCTGCACCGGAGGTGCAAAGCCCTATTGTTTTTGGAAGGATTATTATTATTATTATTATTCCGGACACTTTCGCCCATTTTTGAGGCATTTCCGATACTCGAAAACTCATACAAATTGGCGTAGGCCTCAAACTCGGCGAAAATTTTAAAGTTCCATAGAGCTTGGACTTTGGCGTGGTTCAGGAGCTCTATAGCGCCCCCAAACGTCGGCAGTGGCTGGGATGAAGTTTGTCCAATGTACACCAACTTTGGTACGCTCATTGACCTCCTCATAAAGAACAAGGATCACTTGGTTTTATTTGACTCCGCCCAACAGGAAGTCGGCCATTTTGACAGGAAGTTGCAAAATAAAAAGTTTCCCGCTAAGTTTCGGAGGGGTTAAGATGTTTAAAAACTCCTAAAATTTTACAGAGCTATTTGGCTTAGGCCAAACTTTGACCTTAAGTTGGAATTTCATAAATTCGTGTTTCATCAGCTCTCTAGCGCCACCTATTTTATATCACATTTATAAAAAGCTCTCAGCCTCTTGATGATTGGCAGATTCAATAAGTCCTTGAAATGATTTAGAAATATTTTGTCGTTTTTCTCATGTGTAGCTAGAGGACTCTACAGCGCCCCCTATATTGTTTATTCCATTAAATTAGCTGTAGCTGTCTCAAAATTTCTCCAATGTTCTCGATTTTTGGCAACAACATAGAAAGTATCATCCCACACATATTACCCATTGGCTGGTATTAGCTCCGCCCAACAGGAAGTCAGCCATTTTGAAATTTGTGGAATTTTTACACATTTTTGATGAACTCATTCGAACTCCTCCTAGAGTCTTTGTCAGATTATCTCGAAATTGGGCATGGATAGGCTCCAGACATACATGGTGATAAATTGCGAAGGAATAGTCGATAGCTGAAACGATGGCGTAATGGCAGGCAATTAATTTAATGGAGACGCAACACTAAACCAAAGTGAAACCATGACACGGTCAGAACACACATGATTGAAAATTCATGAAACTTGGCAAAAACACAAGAGACATCATAAGACACGTTTTTAGTATTGGTAAGACTGAATCCGCCCAACAGGAAGTCGGCCATTTTGAAATAAGTGCATTTTACACACATTTTTTGCATACTTTGTCGAACTCCTCCTAGGGAATTTATTGAATACTCTTGATATTTTTCAGTAATAAACTACTAACACACCTGATGATAAATTGCGAAGGAATAGTCGATATCTTAAACGGCGACGAAATGGCAGACAGTTGAGTTGCTGGAGATACCTCATTAAAACAGGAAGTGAATACATTCTGGTGTTGGTAGGTGTTTGAGGAGGTTAAAAAGGTTGAAAACTCTCGAAACTTTGCAGGCCTGCTTGATTTAAGTGGTACTTGGATCAAAAATTCAAATTTCATATATACGTATTTCATTGGCTCTATAGCGCCACCTAGGTTTCAATGCATATTTGACATTACGGGAATGCTCAAAAACTCTTGAAAATTGTCAGATTCTATAAGACCTTAAAACACTTTACAAATATTGTGATAATTTTTTCATGTGTAGCTAGCTGACTCTAGAGCGCCCCCTAATTAGTACGGTTAATAAATTAGCTGTGGATGTGTCAAAATTTGTCTAATCTTCTCAAATTTTGGTAGGAGCGTAGATACTTTGACTCTGCACATATTTGCAATTGGCTTGTATTAGCTCCGCCCAACAAGAAGTCGGCCATATTGGAGTTTGTAATATTTTTACACTTTTTTCACAAACTCATTTAAACTGCTTCTAAAGTCTTTGTCAGATTACCTCTAAATTAGCTGTGAATGAACATCAGACACAGTTGATGAAAATCGCCAAAGGAATAGTTGATCGCTAAAACGGTGACGTAATGGCAGTCAATTGATTGACTAAAGACGCAACACTAAACCAAAGTGAAACCATGACACAGTCAGAACACAGATGATTGAAAATTCCTGAAACTTGGCAAAAACACAAGAGACATCATTAGACACGTTTTCAGTATTGGTAGGACTGACTCCGCCCAACAGGAAGTCGGCCATTTTGAAACATCTGCATTTTACATACATTTTTTGTGTACATTGTCAAACTACTCCTAGCAAATTTGATGAATTCTCTTGGTATTTGGTAAAAATAAACATTGAACATATCTGATGATAAATTATGAAGAAATAGTCGATATCTCAAACGAGGAGGAAATGGCAGACTGTTGAATTATTGAGATGCCACATCAAAACCGTAGGTTGACACCTAGGTAATGCTAGGTGTTTTGAGGAAGTTATAAGAGATAAAAGCTCACAAAATTTGACCGGCCTGCTTATCTGAGGCTGTTGTTTGATGTAGAATTAGAATTTTAAATACATGTGTTTTAACAGCGGTATAGCGCCACCTGTATTTTAATTGGATATTTCACATGTTTATTTGGATAGAAAACTCTTGAAAATTGGCACACTCAATTAAGACCTCAAAATTACTTTCACCGGTTTCTCGGTTTGGCCTGGTACGATTTGCGCTGTTATGCGAGGGCCCTACGTCCCCCTGTGACAGGGGGACAACTCGTTATTATTATTCTGCCTCTTTGCGTCCATTTTTGAGGCATTTCCGATACTCGAAAACTCACGCATTTTGGCACAGGCCTCAAGCTCGGCGAAAATTTTAAAGTTCCATAGAGGCTGGACTTTGGCGTTGTTCAGGAGCTCTATAGCGCCCCCAAACGTCGGCAGTGGCCGGGATGAAGTTTGTCCAACGTGCACCAACTTTGGTACGCTCATTGACCTCCTCATAAACAACAAGAATCACTAGAATTTATTTGACTCCGCCCAACAGGAAGTCGGCCATTTTGACAGGAAGTTGCAAAATAAAAAGTTTCCCGCTGGGTTTCGGAGGGGTTAAGATGTTTGAAAACTCCTAAAATTTTACAGAGCTATTTAGCTTAGGCCAAACTTTGACCTTCAGTTGGAATTTCGTAAATTCGTGTTTCATCAGCTCTCTAGCGCCACCTATTTTATATCACATTTATGAAAAGCTCTCAGCCTCTTGATAATTGGCAGATTCAATAAGTCTTTGAAATGATTTAGAAATATTTTGTCGTTTTTCTCATGTGTAGCTAGATGACTCTACAGCGCCCCCTATTTTATTTAGGCCATTAAATTAGCTGTAGCTGTCTCAAAATTTCTCCAATATTCTCGATTTTTGGCAACAACATAGAAAGTATCATCCCGCACATATTACTCATCGGCTGGTATTAGCTCCGCCCAACAGGAAGTCGGCCATTTTGAAATTTGTGGAATTTTTACACATTTTTCACGAACTCATTCAAACTCCTCCTAGAGTCTTTGTCAGATTATCTCTAAATTGGGCGTGGGTAGGCTCCAGACATACATGGTGATAAATTGCGAAGGAATAGTCGATAGCTGAAACGATGATGTAATGGCAGGCAATTAATTTAATGGAGACGCAACACTAAACAAAAGTGAAACCATGACACGGTCATAACACAGATGATTGAAAATTCATGAAACTTGGCAAAAACACAAGAGACATCATAAGACACGTTTTTCGTATTGGTAAGACTGAATCCGCCCAACAGGAAGTCGGCCATTTTGAAATAAGTGCATTTTACACACATTTTTTGCATACTTTGTCGAACTCCTCCTAGGGAATTTGTTGAATACTCTTGATATTTTTCAGTAATAAACTACTAACACACCTGATGATAAATTGCGAAGGAATAGTCGATATCTTAAACGGTGACGAAATGGCGGACAGTTGAGTTGCTGGAGATACCTCATTAAAACAGGAAGTGAATACATTCTGGTGTTGGTAGGTGTTTGAGGAGGTTAAAAAGGTTGAAAACTCTCGAAACTTTACAGGCCTGCTTGATTTAAGTGGTACTTGGATCAAAAATTCAAATTTCATATATACGTATTTCATTGGCTCTATAGCGCCACCTAGGTTTCAATGCATATTTGACATTACGGGAATGCTCAAAAACTCTTGAAAATTGTCAGATTCTATAAGACCGTAAAACATTTTACAAATATTGTGATAATTTTTTCATGTGTAGCTAGCTGACTCTAGAGCGCCCCCTAATTTGTACGGTTAATAAATTAGCTGTGGATGTGTCAAAATTTGTCTAATCTTCTCAAATTTTGGTAGGAGCGTAGATACTTTGACTCTGCACATATTTGCAATTGGCTTGTATTAGCTCTGCCCAACAAGAAGTCGGCCATATTGGAATTTGTAATATTTTTACACTTTTTTCACAAACTCATTTAAACTGCTTCTAAAGTCTTTGTCAGATTACCTCTAAATTAGCTGTGAATGAACATCAGACACAGTTGATGAAAATCGCCAAAGGAATAGTTGATCGCTAAAACGGTGACGTAATGGCAGTCAATTGATTGACTAAAGACGCAACACTAAACCAAAGTGAAACCATGACACGGTCAGAACATAGATGATTGAAAATTCCTGAAACTTGGCAAAAACACAAGAGACATCATTAGACACGTTTTCAGTATTGGTAGGACTGACTCCGCCCAACAGGAAGTCGGCCATTTTGAAACATCTGCATTTTACATACATTTTTTGTGTATGTTGTCAAACTACTCCTAGAAATTTTGTTGAATTCTCTTGGTATTTGGTAAAAATAAACATTGAACATATTTGATGATAAATTATGAAGAAATAGTCGATATCTCAGACGAGGAGGAAATGGCAGACTGTTGAATTATTGAGATGCCACATCAAAACCGTAGGTTGACACCTAGGTAATGCTAGGTGTTTTGAGGAGGTTATAAGAGATAAAAGCTCACAAAATTTGACCGGCCTGCTTATCTGAGGCTGTTGTTTGATCTAGAATTAGAATTTTAAATACATGTGTTTTAACAGCGGTATAGCGCCACCTGTATTTTAATTGGATATTTCACATGTTTATTTGGATAGAAAACTCTTGAAAATTGGCACACTCAATTAAGACCTCAAAATTACTTTTACCGGTTTCTCGGTTTGGCCCAGTACGATTTGCGCTGTTATGCGAGGGCCCTACGTCCCCCTGTGACAGGGGGACAACTCGTTATTATTATTTTTATTTACAAACTTCGCGCCCATTTTTGAGGCCTTTCTGATACTCGAAAACTCTTGCATTTTGGCACAGACGTCAAAGCCGGTGAAAAATTTTAAATTACATTGTTCACAGGTTTGGGCGTGGATCAGGAGCTCTATAGCGCCCCCAAACGTTGCCAGTGGCCGGGATAAAGTTTGTCCAATGTGCACCAACTTTGGTACGCTCATTGACCTCATTATACCGATCAAGAATCACTTGGATTTATTTGACTCCGCCTAACAGGAAGTCGGCCATTTTGGCAGGAAGTCGCAAAATAAAAAGTTTCCCGTGGTGTTTTGGGTGGGTTACGATGTTCGAAAACTCATAAAATTTCACAGGCCTATTGGGCATAGTATGTACTTTGATGTAAAATTGGAATTTTTCATATTCATAATTTATCAGCTCTCTAGCGCCACCTATTTTATATGACATTTATAGAAAAATCTTAGCCTCTTCTAAATTAGCAGACCCAATAATGCCTTTAAATCATTTCGAGAAATGTAATCATTTTTCTAATGTGGTGCTAAATGACTCTACAGCGCCCCCTATTTGGTTTAGGCTAATAAATTACCGGTAGCTGTCTCAAATTTTCCCCAATGTTCAAAATTTTTGGTAGAAACATAGATATTACGATGCCACACATAATACCCATTGGCATGTATTAGCTCCGCCCAACAGGAAGTCGGCCATTTTGAAAAATGTTAAATTTTTAAACATTTTTCACATACTCATTCGAACTCCTCCTAGAGTCTTTGTCAGATTACAACTAAATGGTCTGTGGATAGTCTCCAGACATACATGGTGCTAAATTGCGAAGGAATAGTCGATAGCTGAAACGATGACGTAATGGCGGGCAATTGATTTAATGGAGACACAACACTAAACCAAATAGAAACATTAGCATGGCCAGAATACAGCTGCTTGGAAATTCATGAAACTTGGCAAAAACATAAAAGACATCATTACACACATTTTCAGTGTTGATATGATTGACTCCGCCCAACAGGAAGTCGGCCATTTTGAAAAACGTGCATTTTACACACATTTTTTGCATACTTTGTCGAACTCCTCCTAGGGAATTTGTTGAATACTCTTGATATTTGTCAGCAATAAACTACTACCATCCGTGATGATAAATTGCGAAGGAATAGTCGATATCTTAAACGAGGACGAAATGGTGGACAGTTGAATTGCTGGAGATACCCCATTAAAATAGGAAGTAAATACATTCTGGTGTTGGTAGGTGTTTGAGGAGGTTAAACAGGTTGAAAACTCTCGAAACTTTACAGGCCTGCTTGATTTAAGCGGTCCTTTGATTAAAAATTGAAATTTCATATATACATATTTCATTGGCTCTATAGCGCCACCTAGGTTTCAATGCATATTTGACATTATGGAAATGCTCAAAAACTCTTGAAAATTGTCAGATTCCATAAGATCTAAAAACACTTTACAAATATTGTGATAATTTTTTCATGTGTAGCTAGCGGACTCTATAGCGCCCCCTAATTCATTCGTTTAATAAATTAGCTGTGGATGTGTCAAAATTTGTCTAATCTTCTCAAATTTTGGTAGGAGCGTAGATACTATGACTCTGCACATATTTGCAATTGGTTTGTATTAGCTCCGCCCAACAGGAAGTCGGCCATATTGGATTTTGTAATTTTTTTACACTTTTTTTCACAAACTCATTTAAACTGCTCCTAAAGTCTTTGTCAGATTACCTCTAAATTAGCTGAGAATGAACATCAGACACAGTTGATGAAAATTGCCAAAGGAATAGTTGATCGCTAAAACGGTGACGTAATGGCGGGCAATTGATTGAATAGAGACGCAACACTAAACCAAAGTGAAACCATGACACAGTCAGAACACAGATTATTAAAAATTCATGAAACTTGGCAAAAACACAAGAGACATCATTAGACACGTTTTCAGTATTGGTAGAACTGACTCTGCCCAACAGGAAGTCGGCCATTTTGAAATATCTGAATTTTGCATACATTTTTTGCGTATGTTGTCAAACTACTCCTAGAAATTTTGTTGAATTCTCTTGGTATTTGGTAAATATAAACATTGAACATATCTGATGATAAATTGTGAAGGAATAGTCGATATCTTAAACGAGGAGGGAATGGCAGACGGTTGAATGTTTGAGATGCCACATCAAAACTGGAGGTTGACACATAGGTAATGCTAGGAGTTTTGAGGACGTTATAAGAGAGAAAAGCTCACAAACTTTGACCGGACTGCTTATCTGAGGCTGTTGTTTGATCTAGAATTAGAATTTCAAATATATGTGTGTTAACAGCTCTATAGCGCCACCTGTATTTTAAATGGGTATTTCACATTTTTGGCAGGATAGAAAACTGTTGAAAATTACCACACTTAATAAGACCTCAAAATTACTTTCACCGGTTTCTCGGTTTGGCCCGGTACGATTTGCGCTGTTGTGCGAGGGCCCTACGTCCCCCTGTGACAGGGGGACAACTCGTTATTATTATTAGGGCCCGAGCACCGAAGGCGCAGGCGAAGCCTGCACCGGAGGTGCAAAGCCCTATTGTTTTTGGTCCGTTTATTATTATTATTATTATTACGCTTCTTGACCCTTTCGCTCATTTTTGAGGCATTTCTGATACTGGAAAACTCACTCATTTTGGCACAGGCCTCAAACTTGGCGAAAATGTTAAAGTTCCATAGAGCATTGGCATGGGCGTGGTTCAGGAGCTCCATAGCGCCCCCAAACGTCGGCATTGGCCGGGATGAAGTTTGTCCAATGTGCACCAACTTTGGTATGCTCATTGACCTCCTCATAAAGAACAAGGATCACTTGGTTTTATTTGACTCCGCCCAACAGGAAGTCGGCCATTTTGACATGAATTCGCAAAATAAAATGTTTCCCGTGCTGTGTTGGGGGGGTTATGATGTTCGAAAACTCATACATTTTGACATGCCTATTTGACTCAGGCCGTACTTTGATAATCAACTCGAATTTTGTACATTCAGTTTTAATTAGCTCTCTAGCGCCACCTATTTCATATGACATTTTTGGAAAGCCCTCAGCCTCTTGATAATTAGCAGATTCAATAAGGCCTCGAAATGATTGAGATATATATTGTCATTTTTGTCGTGTGTAGCTAGATGACTCTACAGCGCCCCCTATTTGGTTCGACTAATAAATTAGCCGTGGCCTTCTCAAAAATTCTCTGATATTCTTGATATTTGGTAGAAACATACAAAATATGATTCCGCACATATTACCAATTGGGATGCATTAGCCACGCCCAACAGGAAGTCGGCCATTTTGGAATTTGTGAAATTTTTACACATTTTTCACATACTCATTCAAACTCCTCCTAGAGTTTTCGTCAGATTACCTCAAAATTGGGTTTGTATAGTCTCCAGACATACTTGGTGCTAAATTGCGAAGGAATAGTCGATAGCTTAAACAATTACAAAATGGCGGGCAATTGATTTAATGGAGACGCAACACTAGCCCAAATAGAAACATTAGCATGGTCAGAACACAGGTGTTTGAAAAATCATGAAACTTTACAGAAACATAATAGACATCATTACACACATTGTCACCATGGGTATCATTGACTCCGCCCAACAGGAAGTCGGCCATTTTGAAAAACGTGCATTTTACACACATTTTTTGCATACTTTGTCGAACTCCTCCTGGGGAATTTGTTGAATACTCTTGATATTTGTCAGCAATAAACTACTACCATCTGTGATGATAAATTGCGAAGGAATAGTCGATATCTTAAACGAGGACGAAATGGCGGACAGTTGAATTGCTTGAGATACCCCATTAAAATAGGAAGTAAATACATTCTGGTGTTGGTAGGTGTTTGAGGAGGTTAAACAGGTTGAACACTCACGAAACTTTACAGGCCTGCTTGATTTAAGCGGTCCTTTGATTAAAAATTGAAATTTCATATATACATATTTCATTGGCTCTATAGCGCCACCTAGGTTTCAATGCATATTTGACATTACGGAAATGCTCAAAAACTCTTGAAAATTGTCAGATTCCATAAGATCTAAAAACACTTTACAAATATTGTGATAATTTTTTCATGTGTAGCTAACGGACTCTATAGCGCCCCCTAATTCGTTCGTTTAATAAATTAGCTGTGGATGTGTCACAATTTGTCTAATCTTCTCAAATTTTGGTAGGAGCGTAGATACTATGACTCTGCACATATTTGCAATTGGTTTGTATTAGCTCCGCCCAACAGGAAGTCGGCCATATTGGATTTTGTAATTTTTTTACACTTTTTTTCACAAACTCATTTAAACTGCTCCTAAAGTCTTTGTCAGATTACCTCTAAATTAGCTGTGAATGAACATCAGACACAGTTGATGAAAATTGCCAAAGGAATAGTTGATTGCTAAAACGGTGACGTAATGGCGAGCAATTGATTGACTAGAGACGCAACACTAAACCAAAGTGAAACCATGACACGGTCAGAACACAGATGATTAAAAATTCATGAAACTTGGCAAAAACACAAGAGACATCATTAGACACGTTTTCAGTATTGGTAGGACTGACTCCGCCCAACAGGAAGTCGGCCATTTTGAAATATCTGAATTTTACATACATTTTTTGCGTATGTTGTCAAACTACTCCTAGAAATTTTGTTGAATTCTCTTGGTATTTGGTAAATATAAACATTGAACATATCTGATGATAAATTGTGAAGAAATAGTCGATATCTTAAACGAGGAGGGAATGGCGGACGGTTGAATGTTTGAGATGCCACATCAACACTGGAGGTTGACACATAGGTAATGCTTGGAGTTTTGAGGACGATATAAGAGAGAAAAGCTCACAAACTTTGACCGGCCTGCTTATCTGAGGCTGTTGTTTGATCTAGAATTAGAATTTCAAATATATGTGTTTTAACAGCTCTATAGCGCCACCTGTATTTTAAATGGGTATTTCACATTTTTGGCAGGATAGAAAACTCTTGAAAATTACCACACTTAATAAGACCTCAAAATTACTTTCACTGGTTTCTCGGTTTGGCCCGGTACGATTTGCGCTGTTGTGCGAGGGCCCTACGTCCCCCTGTGACAGGGGGACAACTCGTTATTATTATTACGCTTCTTGTCCCTTTCGCTCATTTTTGAGGCATTTCTGATACTGGAAAACTCACGCATTTTGGCACAGGCCTCAAAGTTGGTGAAAATTTTAAAGTTCCATAGAGCATTGGCATGGGCGTGGTTCAGGAGCTCCATAGCGCCCCCAAACGTCGGCATTGGCCGGGATGAAGTTTGTCCAATGTGCACCAAATTTGGTGCGCTCATTGACCTCCTCATAAAGAACAAGGATCACTTGGTTTTATTTGACTCCGCCCAACAGGAAGTCAGCCATTTTGACAGGAAGTCGCAAAATAAAAAGTTTCCCGTGGTGTTTTGGAGGGGTTATGATGTTCGAAAACTCATACATTTTGACATACCTATTTGACTTAGGCTGTACTTTGATAATCAACTCGAATTTTGTACATTCAGTTTTAATTAGCTCTCTAGCGCCACCTATTTCATATGACATTTTTGGAAAGCGCTTAGGCTCTTGATAATTAGCAGATTCAATAACGCCTCGAAATGATTTAGATATATATTGTCATTTTTGTCATGTGTAGCTAGATGACTCTACAGCGCCCCCTATTTGGTTCGACTAATAAATTAGCCGTGGCATTCTCAAAAATTCTCTGATATTCTTGATATTTGGTAGAAACATACATAATATGATTCCACACATATTACCAATAGGCATGCATTAGCTCCGCCCAACAGGAAGTCGGCCATTTTGGAATTTGTGGAATTTTTACATATTTTTCACAAACTCATTCGAACTCCTCCTAGAGTCTTTGTCAGATTACCTCTAAATTGTCAGTGGATAGTCCCCAGACATACGTGGTGCTAAATTGCGAAGGAATAGTCGATAGCTGAAACGATGACGTAATGGCGGGCAATTGATTTAATGGAGACACAACTCTAAACCAAACAGAAACATTAGCATGGTCAGAACACAGCTGCTTGGAAATTCATGAAACTTGGCAAAAACATAAAAGACATCATTACACACGTTTTCAGTGTTGATATGATTGACTCCGCCCAACAGGAAGTCGGCCATTTTGAAAAACGTGCATTTTACACACATTTTTTGCATACTTTGTCGAACTCCTCCTAGGGAATTTGTTGAATACTTTTGATATTTGTCAGCAAAAAACTACTACCATCCATGATGATAAATTGCGAAGGAATAGTCGATATCTTAAACGAGGACGAAATGGCGGACAGTTGAACTGCTTGAGATGCCCCATTAAAACAGGAAGTGAATACATTCTGGTGTTAGTAGGTGTTTGAGGAGGTTAAAAAGGTTGAAAACTCTCGAAAATTTACAGGCCTGCTTGAATTAAGCAGTACTTTCATCTGAAATTAAAATTTCTTGTATACGTATTTCATTGGCTCTATAGCGCCACCTAGGTTTCAATGCATATTTGACATTACGGGAATGCTCAAAACCGCTTGAAAATTGACAGATTGCATAAGACCTAAAAACACTTTACAAATATTTTGACAATTTTTTCATGTATAGCTAGCAGACTCTACAGCGCCCCCTAATTCGTTTGTTTAATAAATTAGCTGTGGATGTGTCAAAATTTGTCTAATCTTCTCAAATTTTGGTAGGATCGTAGATAGTATGACCCTGCACATATTTGCAATTGGCTTGTATTAGCTCCGCCCAACAGGAAGTCGGCCATATTGGAATTTGTAATATTTTTACAAATTTTTCACAAACTAATTTAAACTGCTCCTAAAGTCTTTGTCAGATTACCTCTTATTTCACTGTAAATGAACAACAGACATATTTGATGATAATTGCCAAAGGATTAGTTGATCGGTAAAACGGTGACCCAATGGCGAGCAATTGAGTCATTAGAGACGCAACACTAAACCAAAGTGAAACCATGACACGGTCAGAAAACAGATTTTTGAAAATTCATGAAACTTGGCAAAAACACAAAAGACATCATTACACACATTTTCAGCATTGGTAGGACTGACTCCGCCCAACAGGAAGTCGGCCATTTTGAAATATCTGCATTTTACACACATTTTTTGTGTACATTGTCAAACTACTCCTAGCAAATTTGATGAATTCTCTTGGTATTTGGTAAAAATAAACATTGAACATATCTGATGATAAATTGTGAAGGAATAGTCGATATCTCAAACGAGGACGAAATGGCAGATGGTTGAATTTTTGAGATCCCACATCAAAACAGGAGGTGAAAACCTAGGTAATGCCAGGTGTTTTGAGGAGGTTATAACGGAGAAAAACTCACAAAATTTGACCAGCCTGCTTATCTAAGGCTGTTGTTTGATGTAGAATTAGAATTTCAAATACATGTATTTTAACAGCGCTATAGCGCCACCTGTATTTTAAATGGATATTTCACATGTTTAACAGGATAGAAAACTCTTGAAAATTGGCACACTCAATAAGACCTCAAAATTACTTTTACCGGTTTCTCGGTTTGGCCCGGTACGATTTGCGCTGTTGTGCGAGGGCCCTACGTCCCCCTGTGACAGGGGGACAACTCGTTGTTGTTTGTTTCTTTATCTGTATGTCTGTAGTATCTTAAAAGTTAAAAAAGAGAAAATTGAACACAAAGAAGTCTACCACACTGGAGTTTGGTGTTGCTTGTGGGAAATTCAACTGCATTTCTTTAAA
>NC_064408.1:88667500-88672500 GCF_023375975.1 Astyanax mexicanus | reverse complement strand
TCTAAAATGTCTCGAAACGGAGCCGGGACGAGCGGATCCAAGGCTAGGGTAGACTCGGTTCGGTCAGCCGCTGTTTCGCTCGCCCATTCGCGCGTCCGCTCGCTCATCCGCGGCTCCGCTGGCCCAGCCGCGGGTCCGCTCGCTCATCCGCGCCTCCGCTCGCTCATCCGCGGGTCCGCTCGCTCATCCGCGCCTCCGCTCGCCCAGCCGCGGGTCCGCTCGCCCAGCCGCTTTGCTGCAAATTGTGCCGGTGAGTGGAGCCGACAAGCAGCGTAACGTTAATACATCTAATCTGTTCCACCACCTCAAGCATCTTCACTACATACAATATTTTCCTTATACTGACTGAAGCACTTTAATAGATTATGTTGAAACTAAGTTATTTAAAGTTTATGAATCCTTTAGGTTTGTTTATTTGCCGTTGATATCATGTTGAATACCTCTTGTATTCTGGCTGAAGCACTTTAATAGATTATGTTGTCACTAAGTTATTTATAGTTGAAAAATCCTATAGGTTTGTTTATTTGACGGGAAAATCTTGTTGCTTTTATGTATATAAAGGCTTCTTGTATTATATATCCTAGTTAAAACACTTTTGTTTTAATCTGTTAAATTTGTTTACAATGAATAAGAAGCTCTGCCTCTGTTGTCATTTAAAGTTATTTTTATTTGTAATAGTTATATAGGCTTATGTTT
Source organism: Astyanax mexicanus (assembly GCF_023375975.1). NCBI lineage: Eukaryota > Metazoa > Chordata > Actinopteri > Characiformes > Acestrorhamphidae > Astyanax > Astyanax mexicanus. Next base: position 88,671,804 of record NC_064408.1, on the reverse strand, counting down.
GACAGGGATGTCATGTTATTATTTTGCTATATGCAAATAAAATTGAGCATTGATTTATTTTGACTACTTTTATTTCTAAAGTATTAAAGTTTTTGTGAAAGGAGGTTTCAAAGACTTAAAAAACATTTTCATACAGTAGTAGGTACAGATTTCCATTAGATAGATTGATACAAAAAGTGCAAATACACAGTTAAATAATAATTTAAATTTGCAGTGCAAGCTGCAGAGATTGCAGGGATTCTTTTTCTGAGGCCTTCAAAGTATTTATCGATATCGAAATTATATCGTATCGACCGAAATTTAAGGAATATATCGTGATATAAATTTTGGCCATATCGTCCAGCACTATCTGTAGTATCTCAAAAGTTAAAAAAGAGAAAATTGAACACAAAGAAGTCTACCACACTGGAGTTTGGTGTTGCTTGAGGGAAATTCAACTGCATTTCTTTAAAGTTAGGATCACCTTTCCACCATGTATTGGTTCCCTTTAAAACCTTACCCGTAGTCGGCAGGGTTCGAACCTGCGCGGGGAAACCCCAATGGATTTCAAGTCCATCGCCTTAACCACTCGGCCACGACTACCTCAGCTATCTGCCTCAATGCGCATGCTCTTGCATCGTCAATAGTAATTGAATCTGTCTATGTTGCAGGTGTGTCAGATTATAGTGATGGTAAACTCCTCCTTTTTCTCGGATGGTCCAGTTTCTGACTTTGCACCTCCTGCAGACATGATCCACTGGAATCTTTACCACGCTGAACAAGTGTTAACATTTAATGTCTACTGAAAGCTGAGGATCACCTTTTCAGCTTCTGAGGGTTTTGGTTAGCTGGTGAGTGTATTTCTAATGCTCAAAGTTTTACGTTGATGATGGTATATTTAGCTGCAGAGGGTTGTTCTTTAACTGCTGATTGCAATTTTAGCTGCATAGGCAATTTGTAATAGGTAATGGTATTCTTTCTACATTGTTGCCTAGACTGTAATGTGCTGTGGGTATTTTTCAGCTGCTGGTGGGATTTCTGTCTGTGAACTGGTGCTTGGATTGCTTCGGGTATTCAATTCAATTTTATTTATATAGCGCTTTTTACAACAAAGGTTGTCACAAAGCAGCTTTACAGGAAAAACAGGTCCACGCCTCTTATGAGCAGCACCACAGAGATGCCAATTTTATGGTGACACAGTGGCAAGGAAAAACTCCCTTTAAGAGGAAGAAACCTTGGAAGGAACCAAGACTCAGTCAGAGGAACCCATCCTACTCGGGTTGACCCGCTCAGTACAAACAAATAACAAACAACAAACAAATAACAGAACAAAAACAGTACAGAGAATTAATGTGAACTATGGCTAATATAACAGGTACTAATTTATGAATATAAGAATGTGATGGGCACAAACTATAGAGCTATGGCTAATACAGAAACAGATACTGAGTGTGTTAATGGTAATCAGTGCAGGGTTGCAGAGCCGGAGAACGACACAGCGGGCAGTGGAGAGCCAGGCTGGGAACATCAGGAACAGGGCATCTCCATACATGTAAAAGAGATAGATAGAGAAAACAGAAAGGAAAGAAAGAGAAACAAAAAGCAGAAGTTAGAAGGGCTGTGTGATAATTCTGAGTAGAAGGACAGGGCTGATTCCTGAAAGCTGGAACCACAGACGGACGCATCCAGGAAGACCGGCCGGCCAGGCGTCTCAGCACATGTGAGAAAGATAGAGAGAGAGAACAGAGAGGGGAGGGAAGAAAAAGGGGTTAGAATGGTTTTATAAAACTCTGCTGGAGTGGGATGGGCACTGGTAGCAGCAGCTCAGGACATGGGGAGAGAAAAAGAAAGCAGATGATTAGGACAGGGTTTATATTTGCTGGATAAGCTGTAAGAGGAAGAAAATTGTAATGAGACATTACTCAAAAGCTTGAGCAAATAGAAATGTTTTGAGTCTAGATTTAAAGATTGAGAGTGTGTCTGAGTCCCGTATATTAATAGGGAGGCTATTCCAAAGTTGGGGAGCTTTGTAAAAGAACGCTCTTCCTCCTGTATAGTTTTTTCTAATACGCGGGACTAATAACAGGCCAGCGTCTTGGGAGCGGAGTGAACGCGGCGGATTGTAAGGAGTAAGGAGTTCCTGTAGATAATGCGGGGCCAGACCATTAAGGGATTTATACGTCAGGAGAAGTATTTTATAATCTATACGAAATCTAACAGGTAGCCAATGTAGGGATGAAAGAATAGGTGTAATGTGATCGAACTTTCTAGCTCTGGTAAGCACTCTTGCGGCTGCATTCTGAACTAGCTGGAGTTTATGGAGTAATTTATGTGGACTTCCAGCCAACAACGCGTTGCAGTAGTCCAGCCTGGAGGTTATGAATGCATGTACCAGCTTCTCAGCATCTTCGAGAGAGAGTATACTGCGGATTTTAGCTATATTTCTTAAGTGGAAGAATGCAGTTTTGACTATGCTACATATGTGAGCATCAAACGAAAGAATTGGGTCAAAGATGACCCCAAGGTTTCTCACAGTTTTACCAGGTATAATTAAGTGACCGTCTATGTCTACAGTATTAACATTTATGTTTTTATCAATATTAGGACCTAATAGAAGGACCTCAGTTTTATCAGAATTAAGTAAGAGAAAGTTGTGTGTCATCCAATTTTTAATGGCTTTAATACCGTCTGTTATTTGATTTATACAGAGCTCCTCGTTGGGTTTAGCAGATATGTAAAGTTGCGTGTCATCAGCATAGCAGTGAAAGTTAATACCATGCCTACGGATAATTTTACCCAGTGGTAGCATATAAAGAGTAAAGAGTAATGGACCCAGTATTGATCCTTGAGGGACACCATATTTTACTCTAGACTGATAAGAGCATTCGTTATTTAAGTAAACACACTGGAATCGATCTCTCAGATAAGATCTGAACCAGGTGAGGGCTGATCCTTTAATTCCTATAAGATTTTCTAACCTATCAAGTAGAATAGCGTGATCTATGGTGTCAAAGGCAGCACTTAGATCTAGCAGTACAAGGATGGCATTACTGCCCCTATCAAGAGCTGAAAGTAAATCATTAGTTACTCTAAGTAGAGCTGTTTCAGTACTATGGTTTTGTCTAAATCCAGATTGAAAAACCTCATGCATACTATTACTTTGTAGATACAAGCGCAGCTGGTTAAACACAATTTTTTCTAGGATTTTGGCTATAAAGGAAAGATTAGAAATTGGTCTATAATTAGCAAGCTCGCGGGGGTCCAGATTTGGCTTTTTGATAATGGGCTTAATGACCGCCAATTTAAGAGAATTGGGTACGTAGCCCATGCTAAGGGATGAATTTACTATTTCTAGTAATGATTTTCCCACCTTTGGCAGTGCCTGTTTCAATAATTGTGTGGGTACTGGATCTAATATACATGATGTTGATTTTGATGAGTTAATTACACTAAGTAAATCTTTTTCTGTAACCGGGCTGAAACACTCTAGGTGTGTCTCAGAGCTGGAGCAGCATTCATCAATATCTATAAGTAAATTTTGGGGGTGATACTGAATTTTTTGTCTAATGCTATTAATTTTATCATCAAAGAACTTCATGAAATCATTACTATTAATGTCGACAGGGATAACGGAGCTAGTTTGTTTTTGACTGCCGGTGAGTTTAGCCACAGTAGTGAAAAGGAATCTAGGATTGTCTCTATTTTTCTCAATAAGCGATGAAATATACTGGGATTTTGTTTTAATTAGGGCTTTTTTGTAGTCTGTGAGACTATGCTGCCATGCTAGCCGGAAAAATTCTAGTTTTGTGTGTCGCCATTTACGTTCAAAGTTACGAGCGGTTTGTTTTAATGTACGTGTGTGGTCATTATACCACGGTGCTAGCTTTTTATCCCTGATTTGTTTTATTTTTGTCGGCGCTACGCGGTCAAGGTTAGAGCGGAGCACAGTTTGTAGATTTTCTGTTTTGTGCTCGAGATCATGCTCATAGGACGGAAGGGAGATAGTTAAGTCTGGGAGTTTATTTACAAATTCATTAGCAATTGCGGTTGTTATTTTACGCTTGCTGATATAGCGGGGCGGGAGGAGGATATTTTGATTAAAAACTATTTCAAACATAATTAGATAATGATCGGATATTGAGTCATGTTGAGAAAGAGTAACTATATTCTCAGCCTCAATACCCAGTGTCAAAACTAAGTCTAATGTATGACTACATCGGTGAGTGGGGCCAATTACATTTTGTTTAAAGCCTAGAGCATCTAAAACTGATTTAAATGCAATTTTTAGTGGATCCTGGTCCTTTTCAAAGTGGATATTAAAGTCT